>NW_024096537.1:0-27936 GCF_016545835.1 Crotalus tigris | reverse complement strand
TTTTTGCAGATCTTCCAATGAACCATTGTTGCTACTTTGTCATGCCGCTGCTTGTAATCAGTCTGTGCAATCTTCTTGCAACAGCTTACCAAGTGGTCCACTGTTTCTTCAGCTTCTTTGCATAGGCGTCACTTACTGTCTGTTGCTGTCTTCTCAATTTTGACTTTGTATGCATTTGTCCTTAAGTCTTGGTCTTGTGCAGCCATAATTAGTCCCTCGGTCTCTTTCTTCAATTTTCCTGCTCTTAGCCATTGCCAGGTCTTGTTATTATCTGCTTTCCCAGCTATTTTTTCAGTATTGGCCATGTAGTGCTTAGTCTCCCAGGCCTCTATTCTGTTCTTCATTTGGTCTTTCTTGTAGGCCAGTTTGGTCTCTCCAGTGGTTAGTAAGCCTTCCTGATATACTAATTTCAGTGCATCTTCATCATTGTTCTTCAGATATTCTTCCAAAGCCATTTTTTCTTCTTCAAACATCTGATGTACTTGTAGCATTCCACGACCACCTATTTGCCTTGGTAGATAAAGTCTATCAATGTCACTGCGTTGATGAAGGGCATGATTCATTGTCATTATTTTTCTGGTCTGCCTATCCATTGTTTTTAGTTCTGCTTGAGTCCAGTCCACTATTCCAGCTATGTACCTAATGACTGGGATTGCCCAGGTGTTGATTGCCTTTATGGTATTTCCTCCATGAGTTTGGACTTTAATATCTTCTTCACTTCTTGATGTAGTCACTCTAATCTTTCTTGTTCAGTGTGATTGATAGTGTCATCAGAGAAGGATACCCAAGTAGATTATTATAATTATGACTATTATATTATTATTATTCTTTTATTAATATTATCATTCATCGAACAGTCAGCCAGATGTTCAGACTGGATTTGGCATTTTGTCTACCTATCGAGTCCTTACCCAGGACCTGGGATAGGCAGATGTGGATGTTGGATGGTATTACAGGTATCGTCGCAGGATGGAAGCAGTTCCTAATAAGGCCGCCTTTTGCAATTGACTAATAGCGAATTTGTCAATGCCAATGGTGTTCAAGTGGTGCTCCAGTTGTTTTGGGATTGCACCCAAGGCACCTATGACTATTGGTATACCCTTGCTTGCTTTTGCCACAGTCTTTCTATTTTCTATTTGTAGGTCTTTGTATTTTGTTATCTTCTCCAGTTCTTTCTCTTCTATTCTGCTGTCTCCAGGCACTGCCACGTCCACTATCCAGACTTTTTTGTCTTTCTATCGACAAATTGTAAGTATGTGGTGGTATGTTGAGGTGCTTGTCTGTTTGAATTCTGAAGTCCAAGCAGTTTAATTTTGAGTGTTATTATTCGTATTATTATTATTATCGATCATCGCACAGTCAGCCAGATGTTCAGATGGATTTGGCATTTTGTCTACCTATCGAGTCCTTACCCAGGACCTGGGATAGGCAGATGTGGATGTTTGATGGTATTACAGATATCGTCGCAGGATGGAAGCAGTTCCTAATAAGGCTGCCTTTTGCAATTGACTAATATCGAATTTGTCAATTCCAATGGTGTTCAAGTGGTGCTCCAGTTGTTTTGGGATTGCACCCAAGGCACCTATTACTATTGGTACTACCCTTGCTTGCGTTTGCCACAGTCTTTCTATTTCTATTTGTAGGTCTTTGTATTTTGTTATCTTCTCCAGTTCTTTCTCGTCTATTCTGTTGTCTCCAGGCATTGCCACGTCCACTATCCAGACTTTTTTGTCTTTCTTATCGACAATTGTTAAGTTGGGGTGTTATGTTGCAGGTGCTTGTCTGTTGAATTCTGAAGTCCAAGAGCAGTTAATTTTATCATTTTCTCTGACTTCTATTATTTTATGATCCACAGTTTTTGCTTACAGGCAAGGAATATTTTTGCATATTCTTCCAATGCACCATGTTGCTACTTTGTTCATGCGTGCTTGTATAGTCTGTGCAATCTTATTGAACAGCTTACAAGTGGTCCACTGTTCTCAGCTTATTTGAAGGCTGCATTACGTCTGTTGCTGTCTTCCTCAATTTGACTTTGTATGCGTTTGTCCTTAAGGCTTGGTCTTGTGCAGCCAGAATTAGTCCCTCAGTCTCTTTCCTGATCTTAGCCATTGCCAGGTCTTGTTATTATCTGCTTTCCCAGCTATTTTTTTTAATGTATTGGCCATGTAGTGCTTTGTCTTCCCATGCCTCTATTCTGTTCCTCATTTGGTCTTTCTTGTAGGCCAGTTTGGTCTCTCCAGTAGTCAGTAAGCCTTCCTGATATACTAATTTCAGTGCATCTTCATCATTGTCCTTCAGATATTCTTCCAAAGCCATTTTTTATTCTTCAACCATCTGATGTACTTGCAGCATTCCACGCCCACCTATTTGCCTTGGTAGATAAAGTCTGTCAATGTCACTGCGTGGATGAAGGGCATGATTCATTGTTATTATTTTTCTGGTCTTCCTATCCATTGCTTTTAGTTCTGCTTGATTCCAATCCACTATTCCAGCTGTGTACGTAATGACTGGAATTGCCCAGGTATTGATTGCCTTTATGGTATTTCCTCCATTGAGTTTGGACTTTAAGATCTTCTTCACTCTCTTGATGTATTCACCTCTAATTTTTTTCTTGACTTCAGTGTGCTTGATGTTGTCAGCTTGAAGGATACCCAAGTATTTGTAGTAATCTTCCTCATCCAGACTCTTAATGTTATTTTCGTGAGGCATCTTGATTCCTTCAGTTTTCACTACTTTTCCTTGTTTGATAGTAGTGGCACATTTGTCAAGCCAAAACTCCATACAATATTCTGGTTCTATATATACGGACAGTGTGAGCAGCGATTCTATTTCAGATGATGTTTTTCCATACAGCTTCAGATCATCCATGTAAAGGAGGTGGGATAGTCTAGCAGATGTTTTTGATGTTTGTAACCATGTCCTGAGTTTATTCAGTATTGTTGACAGGAGGAAACAGTGCAATAACCAAATAGTAATGGTGATTGTTATGTCCCGAGCCTTGCAAACGGCTCGGGCGTTGCAGGCAGTCCCGGGCAGGTGCAAAGCTGCCCGGGACCAGACAGGCTGTCGCCAGCGCCGTGCGCATGCGCGGGTGCTGGCGCGGGAAAAGTAACCCATTTACCCGGGAGTTGCCTATATAAGAGGCTGTGAGGCGTTTGGGCTGAGCTGAAGCCATCTTCCTGTAAGCCGAACGCTGAATAAAAGAACCTGAGAACTCCAGCCGCTTCTCGTGTCTGTTTTCCCGCCAAGGACGCAACACTGGCGACGAAGGTGGGATGCCTTGCACTACCTGGAAAGGAAAAGTGTAAGCTTACCCAAGGAGTCCTGAGCGGCGGAAGAGGAACGGTGTTGACTCAGCAGCTGCCCGCCAATCCAGTGCGCATTCGGGGGTAGGCTGGCTGATAGACCCGTCTCCTGAAGATCCGAAGATGGCGAAACTCGGAAGGCTTGCGGAATTCGACGTCTCACATCCAGAGCGGTGGGAGTCCTACGTATCCAGAATGGAGAACTACTTCAAGGCAAACCAAGTGAGGGAAGATAGCTGGAAGGCTGCCACCCTGCTTTGCGCTTGCGGCCAAGACGCCTTCGAAATCGCAGAAAACCTTGCAGCACCTGTTCCAGTAGAGTCTGTAAGCTACGCAGACCTGAAGAAGCTGCTGAAGGACCACTTCCACCCCAAGGTGTCCGTCATCTCATGGCGCCACACCTTCGAGCAGAGGGATCAACGGTCCGGGGAGTCAGCCAAGGAGTACATCGCCGCGTTACGGAAGGCCGCCAAGCCCTGCGAGGTCAAGGACCTCGAGGAACGACTGAGGGACCGATTCGTGTGCGGGTTGAGGCATCGAGAGCTACAACAGAGACTTTTCGCTAAGGAAGAATTATCCTTCCAAGACGCTTTAAGGAAGCCACCGCGGAAGAAGCAGCAGGCGGCGCCGTCAAGAACATGCGGCCGATCAGAAGCAGTGCAGAGGGTGCGTCCGTGCACCAAGAAGACGTCCGACGAAACTCCGAGGAGGATCCGGACGAAGAAGTCGACCGGCTACACCCCGCGAAGGGAGAAAATCAGAAGGAAAGCTCTTCAGCTCCGCTCAAGTGCATCGGCTGTGGAGGTCGCCACAGGAGAACCGACTGCAAGTTCCGCTCCGCTACCTGCCGGGCATGCGGCAAACAAGGGCACATTGAAGCTGTGTGTCTGGGCCGACGAAAGGCACAACCTCAAGAAGAACGCCTGAAGGGTACCAGAGTCCCCAGCCAGAATAGGGTAGGTTTTTGCGCTTCGCGTAGAAACATTTGTAGGACAGGCACACACAAGACCATGAAGAAAAAGCTGTCACTCAACGTGAAGCTACAAGGGGTTCCATTATCTATGGAACTAGACACAGGGTCTGCCCTTTCCATCATTTCATTGCATACATTTAGGAAGATTGGTTCCAGTAGTGGGACTAAGGCCAAGTTAAGGCCTTCTGATATTGTATTAACTGATTTTCAGAACTCAAGGGTGTGTGTTAAGGGGGAGGCCACCCTTAACGTGCAATACAAGAGTTTTGAAGGTCCACTAGACTTGTTAGTAGTAGGGGGTGAAAGAACGAGTCTCATAGGACTCGATTGGTTTGAGGCCCCCTGGGCGTGAGAATAAACTGATAAATTAAGATATTTAATGCTTGAATAAAAAAAAAGATTACGAAAAGGATAACATAAACAGATAGAAATAATACACGTCACAGGACTCAACAGCTTACAAACACTCGACCTACAGGAAGTCTGCAAGGAATTTGCAGATGTTTTCAGCCCCCAGCTGGGCACATTCAAAGGACCACCTGTGTCCTTAAAGCTAGACCCCACTGTCACTCCCATTAGGATTCAAGCAAGAAGGGTCCCTTTTGCTTTAAAAAGTAAGATTGACACTGAATTAGACAAACTAATCCAACAAGGAATCCTAGAACCTGTTGATTCCAGCCCATGGGAGACCCCCATTGTCACGCCTCTAAAGGCAAATGGGGACATTCGCATTTGTGCTGATTACAAATGCACACTCAATAAGGCATTGCAGCAAAATGCCTATCCTGTTCCTGTGGTCAGTCACATCCTGGCCTCTCTCAAGGGGGGGCGTGTTTTTGCAAAGCTTGACCGAGCTCAAGCATATCAACAGCTGCCTGTTGATAATGATGCTGCCATAGCTCAGACTATTGTGACCCACAGGGGAGCCTTTAAGGTAAAAAGGCTGCAGTTTGGAGTGAATGTCGCTCCTGGGATTTTCCAAAGAGTAATGGAAAACACACTACGAGGTATACCAGGGGTCTGCCCCTACTTTGACGATGTCTTGATTGCAGGAGACTCCACACACATTCTAGCTGAAAGGCTTAGGGCTGTCCTGTTAAGAGTCAGGAAATCAGGCCTTAAGCTCAGAAAAGACAAATGCAAGATTGGGGTGCCTTCTACTGAATTTCTGGGATTCAAAATTGATGCTGCTGGGATTCATCCTGCTGAATCCAAACTAACTGCTATTTTAGAAGCACCCAGGCCAAAGTCTAAGGCCGAACTTCAGGCCTTCGTAGGCCTCCTGAATTTCTACAATTCTTTTCTTCCACATAAAGCTAGTGTAGCTGAGCCTCTTCACAGGCTACTAGACAAACAAGCTGTGTGGCTGTGGTCACAAGCACATGAGGCTTGCTTTAAAGAAGTCAAGGCCTTGCTCACTTCTAACAGTGTTCTTGCACATTTCAACGAGTCTCTTCCTGTGTGCATCGCTTGTGATGCATCCCCCTACGGGGTTGGAGCTGTCCTGAGTCACCTCAGGTCTGATGGAACTCAGGTTCCTATTGCATACTACTCCAGAACACTGTCTTCTGCCGAGCGCAACTACGCTCAGATAGACAGGGAGGCTCTGGCTGTTGTTGCTGGAATTAAAAAATTCCACGATTTTCTATATGGCAGGCATTTCACGGTCTTCACTGACCATAAGCCTCTGCTGGGACTGTTTACCACACGTAAGCAGACTCCCCACATCATTTCCCCTAGAATGCTTAGGTGGTCTATTTTTTGTCTGCATATGATTTTTCATTACTCCACAAGCCTGGGAAAGAAATGGGCCATGCTGATGGCCTCAGTAGGTTGCCTCTGCCAGTAGTAGAAGCTGACCCCGCGCCAGCTGTCAACATTCTATCAATCCAAGCCTTGCCCGAGCTTCCTCTTAGTGCCAGGGATGTTACCGCTGAAACAGGTACAGATCACACACTTTCACGTGTCCGCTCCTGGGTCCTGTCCGGGTGGCCTGAGCACTGCCCTAGTCCTGAGTTTCAGAGTTTCTGGTCCAAAAGGAACGAATTGTCCCTTTCTCAGGGTTGTTTGCTTTGGGGAAACAGAGTTGTCATTCCCACCTCAATGAGGGCTAGGGTCTTAGAATCCCTCCACGAGGGTCATCCTGGCATTGTTCGTATGAAGGCTCTTGCACGCAGCCACTTGTGGTGGCCTGCTTTAGATAAAGATATTGAGGCTAAGGTACACGCATGCCACATGTGCCAACGATCTCGCCCAGAGATGCCCCAAGCTCCTGTGCATAAATGGGAGGAAACACAGTCCCCATGGTCTAGGGTGCACATTGACTACGCTGGGCCCTTTCAGGGCCAGTTCTTCTTGGTCCTTGTTGACAGCCATTCAAAATGGCTTGAGGTTGTGCCTGTCTCGTCCACCACCACTGCAAAGACTATTCAGGTACTGAGGGGGATTTTTGCTGCACACGGGCTGCCAGATGTCATTGTGTCTGACAACGGCCCTCAATTCACCTCCTCCGAATTCCAAGCTTTCTTACAGGCAAACCTGATTCGTCATGCCACATCTGCGCCTTTTCACCCATCCACCAACGGTATGGCTGAACGCATGGTGCGCATCGCAAAGGACGCCTTGAAGAGACTCACCTACGGGGACTGGCATCACAGGTTGGCTGACTTTCTCCTTTCTTATCGCACCACACCGTCCACTTCTACAGGGAGAAGTCCAGCTGAACTTCGTTGGGGGCGCCAACTTACTACTAGACTTGACCGGTTGCATCCGGACAGACTGCCTTCCTCTACCTCACATCCTAGGGCACCTAGACAACTACTGGTGGGTGCCCCGGTTTGGGCTCGCAATTACGGGCCTGGTCATACATGGGTCCCCGCTTCTGTGTCCAGGATCACAGGTCCTCTCTCCTACGAGGTTGCCCTGGACAACGGTCGGGGCCTGCGTCGGCACATCGACCAACTCCGCTCTAGGCGGGACTTTTCTGCTGAAACTCCTGGGTCTTTTCCAGGGGGGGAGGGGGACCCTTTGGAGCAAAGGGAAGGGCAAGAGCTACTGCCCATCGCCCCTGAGGGAGCCACAAACGGCTCGTCCCAAGATTCTGCAATTGCTCCGAAAAGGAAGTCTTGGAGCTTACCCACACAACAGGCACTCACGCCTACTCCAGCCAGGGAGTTACCCCGGGGGCATACTCACTTCCACACACAGCACACAGCACTCCAGCAACGGAGGATACCCGGGGGCATCCCAACAAATCATTCCCCGCAAGAGAGCTGGCACACAATGCCCAAGGTTGGCCTGACCTTACCCCAAATCCTACAGGGGGTCAAACATACAAAGAGCTAGTCGAGGAACCAAGTCCCGACTACAACACCCCTAGCACAAATCAGGGGACACCTGAGTTTTGGGAGAGTACAGAAACCCACACGAGCCCAAACACAGAATGGGGTTAAGGGAATAGACAGCCTCCTGACAGGTCTTGGACTGACCTAGGGGGTTCTACAGAGACGCCCAGCAGTGGCTATCACTTCAAGGGGCCTGAGGGTCTACAGCTAGGTAGGACAACCAGGTCACAAAGCAACAGAAGCCCTGGCCTGACGAGCCCGGTGGGCAAGCAAGCAGGCCAGGCATCGGGGCACAGTCCTGGGAAGACACCAGGGCACAGTAGAGAGAACAGGCTCATGCCTCCCTCCAGTCAGGGGACTTATGCCAGTAACCCAGAGCTAAGAAGGTCACAGAGAGCAAAGAAATCTCCTAAGTACCTAGAAGATTACATAACATTGTTGGCAAGACAAATGCCAGTAAACAGTGGGAACACTGGGGAGCAAATTGTCGTGTAAAATAAATGTTGTATGTTGATATAGTTTCTAGACCGGGGGGAAAGGTGTTATTTTTTTTATTTTGGGGGGGGGGGGGGGGGGGGGTTTTTTTTTCTTTTTGTTTTTTTTTTTTTTTCCCGCGCCTTGCAAAACGGTCGGGCGTTTGCAGGCAGTCCCGGGCAGGTGCAAAGCTGCCCGGGACCAGACAGGCTGTCGCCAGCGCCGTGCGCATGCGCGGGTGCTGGCGCGGGAAAATTAACCCATTTACCCGGGAGTTGCCTATATAAGAGGCTGCGAGGCGTTTGGGCGAGGCTGAAGCCATCTTCCTGTAAGCCGAACGCTGAATAAAAGAAACTGAGAACTCCAGCTGCTTCTCGTGTCTGTTTTCCCGCCAAGGACGCAACAGTGATTAATGAATCTCCTTGAAATAGTCCTCTCTTGATATTACCTCTCCAGCTTCTCACCATGATGCAACTGTGTCTTCCATTGTGCCATCGATCTCTTTGCACAAATTTTTCTGAGTTTTCTACTGGACTCCTGTTATTCAGGCACTTATTATCCAATCATGTGCAGAGGTCAAATGCCTTTTTGTAGTCATCCATGCCACATTCAGGCTTGGTCTTCCGTCTCTTGCAGTCTTCAGATCATTTTGTCTATTAGGGAGTGATCTTTTCTTCCTCTGCTATTGGGGCAGTTTCCTTTCTGCTCAGGTGGAAAGAGATTGTTTTCAACTAGATGCTGTTGTACTGCATCAGCTACCACACCAGTTAGTAATTTGAATGTTGTTGGTAAGCAGGTAATTGGACTGTAGTTACCTGGTGTTGCCCCTTTTGCTGGATTTTTCATTATTAGGTAGGTTTTCCCAGTTGTTAGCCACTTTTCAATTTCTCTTCCTTGTAGTATATTGTTGAACTGTTTGGCAATGAGTGGGTGTATAACAGTTAGATGTTTCAACCAAAACCCATGCAGTTCATCTTTACCTGGTGCTGACCAATTTTTGATTTTCTTTGCTCTTTTTTCTACCATTTTTGTTGTTATTACTAGTTCTTCATTTCAACTTCTGTTTTATTTGCATCCACCTCTTTTAACCAAGCCGCATCCTTGTTGTATTTCTTTGGGTTATCCCATATCTGCTTCCAGAACTGCACTGTTTCTTCCTTGTCAAGTACTGACTGATTCCTTGCAGTTTCTCCATTGATGGATTGGTAGAAACGTTTCTGATTGGATTGGAATTGGAGGTTCTGCCTATAGTTTGCAATTCGAGCTTCATTATCTACTGATTTTCCTGGCTATAGCTGTTATTTGTTGCTTTATCACTTCCAGGCTTCCTTGATATTCCTTGTTCTTAAGTCGGTTTTCTATTAGGTATCTTTGGTCTCTTAGTTCTTCAGCTCTCCTTTTCTTTCATCTGTTCTAGCTTGCTGGCATGTGATTCTTAACTTGCTATCTTATTTTCTAGTCTAACCTCCATTTTTGTGGGTGCACTGTTTGTTTGTTTGCTCACTTGTTGATTTTGCAATCCAGGTATTATGTTATAATGCAGCTGTGCTGTACATTAGTTTGTTGTTTCTTGCAGTGAATTGGTGCTTATACTTGCTATTGCAAGTATTTGGCATCTTTTAATGCTTGTGCTAGCTGTTTCTTTGGAACAAGCTTCAATGCAGGTAGCCTTATTCTGTTGTTTTTGTGCTGTTCTAGATGCTCAGTTATTCTTTGTTTCAATTTTTTTATTTCTTTAGTTAGAGGGTTTTGTTCTTCCTGAGGTAGAGGTGCCTGGTTTCCAAATGAGAACAGTTGTATATTTCTGCTAGATTCCTTCACTGCCAACTCCCCCTGGTTAGCCTCTACATTCTGAATTACTTCTGGTAAGGCTTTGATTTCTTTGCCCTGGGTAAACCTTTGCAGTTTGTCCAATTCTGTTTCTGTGAATATTTTGTTTCGTGTTATAAATCGGCGTTGATCTGCTAGTCTCTGTTCTGTTATTTCTGATTCTGGATGTTGTTCTTTCCAGAACTGGTGCATTCGTTTTAGATATCCTCTTCTTGTTGGACTTGATCTGTAGTAACAGATCATTATTTCTTTGTTTTCCATCACTGTGTATCTGCGACGGGTAAACACCTTTTCTTCCAGTAGTTCTGCAGCTGCTGGCCCTGGTTGCTCAGCCAACAGTCATGAGTCCTGTAACCCATTTTTCACCAGATATCCAGGAACTCCAATATCTAGTGCGGACCTTGTTAACCCGGGCGACGTCCGAGCCGGTATGGCATTCTGCAATTTACGTCTCACAATATTTTTTATGGGAGAGACACTCTTTGTCTGACTCCTCTGATGAGACCTATCCAGTATGGTTGAACCTCTGGCATAGCTCTCATCTTCCTCAGAGTACACAAGCCCCACAACCACGTCAAGGTATTATTATTATTATTATTATTATTATTATTATTATTATTATTATTATTATTATCAATCATCGCACAGTCAGCCAGATGTTCAGACTGGATTTGGCATTTTGTCTACCTATCGAGTCCTTACCCAGGACCTGGGATAGGCAGATGTGGATGTTTGATGGTATTACAGATATCGTCGCAGGATGGAAGCAGTTCCTAATAAGGCTGCCTTTTGCAATTGACTAATAGCGAATTTGTCAATGCCAATGGTGTTCAAGTGGTGCTCCAGTTGTTTTGGGATTGCACCCAAGGAGCCTATGACTATTGGTACTACCCTTGCTTGCTTTTGCCACAGTCTTTCTATTTCTATTTGTAGGTCTTTGTATTTTGTTATCTTCTCCAGTTCTTTCTCTTCTATTCTGCTATCTCCAGGCACTGCCACGTCCACTATCCAGACTTTTTTGTCTTTCTTATCGACAATTGTTAAGTCTGGGGTGTTATGTTGCAGGTGCTTGTCTGTTTGAATTCTGAAGTCCCAGAGCAGTTTAATTTTATCATTTTCTATGACTTTCTCTATTTTATGATCCCACCAGTTTTTGCTTACAGGCAAATGATATTTTTTGCAGATCTTCCAATGCACCATTGTTGCTACTTTGTCATGCCGCTGCTTGTAATCAGTTTGTGCAATCTTCTTGCAACAGCTTACCAAGTGGTCCACTGTTTCTTCAGCTTCTTTGCATAGGCGGCACTTACTGTCTGTTGCTGTCTTCTCAATTTTGACTTTGTATGCATTTGTCCTTAAGGCTTGGTCTTGTGCAGCCAGAATTAGTCCCTCGGTCTCTTTCTTCAATTTTCCTGCTCTTAGCCATTGCCAGGTTTTATTATTATCTGCTTTCCCAGCTATTTTTTTCATGTATTGGCCATGTAGTGCTTTGTCTTCCCATGCCTCTATTCTGTTCTTCATTTGGTCTTTCTTGTAGGCCAGTTTGGTCTCTCCAGTAGTTAGTAAGCCTTCCTGATATACTAATTTCAGTGCATCTTCATCATTGTTCTTCAGATATTCTTCCAAAGCCATTTTTTCTTCTTCAACCATCTGATGTACTTGTAGCATTCCACGCCCACCTATTTGCCTTGGTAGATAAAGTCTATCAATGTCACTGCGTGGATGAAGGGCATGATTCATTGTCATTATTTTTCTGGTCTGCCTATCCATTGCTTTTAGTTCTGCTTGAGTCCAGTCCACTATTCCAGCTGTGTACCTAATGACTGGGATTGCCCAGGTGTTGATTGCCTTTATGGTATTTCCTCCATTGAGTTTGGATTTTAAGATCTTCTTCACTCTCTTGATGTATTCACCTCTAATCTTTTTCTTGACTTCAGTGTGCTTGATGTTGTCAGCTTGAAGGATACCCAAGTATTTGTAGTATTCTTCCTTATCCAGACTCTTAATGTTATTTTCGTGGGGCATCTTGATTCCTTCATTTTTCACTATTTTTCCTTGTTTGATAGTAAGTGTGGCACATTTGTCCAAGCCAAACTCCATTACAATATCTTGGCTATATATACGGACAGTGTTGAGCAGCGATTCTATTTCAGATGATGTTTTTCCATACAGCTTCAGATCATCCATGTAAAGGAGGTGGGATAGTCTAGCAGATGTTTTTGATGTTTGATAGCCATGTCCTGAGTTATTCAGTATTGTTGACAGAGGAAACAGTGCAATAACAAATAGTAATGGTGATAATGAATCTCCTTGAAATATTCCTCTCTTGATATTAACCTCTCCCAGCTTCTCACCATTGATCTGCAACTGTGTCTTCCATTGTGCCATCGATCTTTGCACAAATTTTCTGATGTTTCTACTGACTCCTGTTATTTCTAGGCACTTGATTATCCAGTCATGTGGCAGAGAGTCAAATGCCTTTTTGTAGTCAATCCATGCCACATTCAGGTTGGTCTTCCTTCTCTTGCAGTTTTCCAAGATCATTTTGTCTATTAGGAGTTGATCTTTTGTTCCTCTGCTATTGGGGCGGTTTCCTTTCTGCTCAGGTGGAAAGAGATTGTTTTCAACTAGATGCTGTTGTACTGCATCAGCTACCACACCAGTTAGTAATTTGAAAGTTGTTGGTAAGCAGGTAATTGGCCTGTAGTTACCTGGTGTTGCCCCTTTGCTGGATTTTTCATTATTAGGTAGGTTTTCCCAGTTGTTAGCCACTTTTCAATTTCTCCTCCTTGTAGTATATTGTTGAACTGCTTGGCAATGAGTGGGTGTATAACAGTTAGATGTTTCAACCAAAACCCATGCAGTTCATCTTCACCTGGTGCTGACCAATTTTTGATTTTCTTTGCTCTTTTTTCTACCATTTTTGTTGTTATTACTAGTTCTTTCATTTCAACTTCTGTTTTATTTGCATCCACCTCTTTTAACCAAGCTGCATCCTTGTTGTATTTCTTTGGGTTATCCCATATCTGCTTCCAGAACTGCACTGTTTCTTCCTTGTCAGGTACTGACTGATTCCTTGCAGTTTCTCCATTGATGGATTGGTAGAAACGTTTCTGATTGGATTGAAATTGGAGGTTCTGCCTATAGTTTGCAATTCGAGCTTCATATCTACTGATTTTCCTGGCTATAGCTGTTATTTGTTGCTTTATTATTTCCAGTGCTTCCTTGATCTTCCTTGTTTCTAAGTGGTATTTCTTGATTAGGTATTCTTGGTCTTCTTGTTCTTCAGCTTCTTTTCTTTCATCTGTTCTAGCTTGCTTGCATGTGATCTTAACTTGCTGATCTTATTTTCTAGTCTAACCTTCCATTTTTGTGGTGCACTGTTTGTTTGTTTTTCTTTTTTGTTGATTTTGCATCCCAGGTATTCTGTTATAACTGCAGCTGTGCTGTACATTAGTTGGTTTGTTTCTTGCAGTGAATTGGTGCTTATACTTGCTATTGCAGTATTTGCATCTTTTAATGCTTGTGCTAGCTGTTTCTTTGGAACAAGCTTCAATGCAGGCAGCCTTATTCTGTTGTTTTTGTGCTGTTCTAGATGCTCAATTATTCTTTGTTTCAATTCTTTTATTTCTTTAGTTAGAGGGTTTTGTTCTTCCTGAGGAAGAGGTGCCTGGTTTCCAAATGAGAACAGTTGTATATCTCTGCTAGATTCCTTCACTGCCAACTCCCCCTGGTTTGCCTCTACATTCTGAATTACTTCTGGTAAGGCTTTGATTTCTTTGCCCTGGGTAAACCTTTGCAGTTCGTCCAATTCTGTTTCTGTGAATATTTTATTTCGTGTTATAAATCGGCGTTGATCTGCTAGTCTCTGTTCTGTTATTTCTGATTCTGGATGTTGTTCTTTCCAGAACTGGTGCATTCGTTTTAGATATCCTCTTCTTGTTGGACTTGATCTGTAGTAACAGATCATTATTTCTTTGTTTTCCATCACTGTGTATCTGCGACGGGTAAACACCTTTTCTTCCAGTAGTTCTGCAGCTGCTGGCCCTGGTTGCTCAGCCAACAGTCCTGAGTCCTGTAACCCATTTTTCACCAGATATCCAGGAACTCCAATATCTAGTGCGGACCTTGTTAACCCGGGCGACGTCCGAGCCGGTATGGCATTCTGCAATTTACGTCTCACCATATTTTTTATGGGAGAGACACTCTTTGTCTGACTCCTCTGATGAGACCTATCCAGTATGGTTGAACCTCTGGCATAGCTCTCATCTTCCTCAGAGTACACAAGCCCCACAACCACGTCAAGGTAGTGCCTCACTGGGGGTTATTATTATTATTATTATTATTATTATTATTACTATTATTATTATTATTATTATTATTACTATTATTATTATTATTATTATACCAAAACCAGACATGAACTGGATGCAAACCACATTCCTCAGCTGCAGAGTGGATGCATGGATCCTTTTTGCAAAGCAAACGCTGCAGTAATGTCTTGGTTCCCGTCTTCTTTTCTGAGGAATGGCTTTTTTTGCAGCACCTAAGTCAGCATTTTAGGAGCAATGATGGAGGAAGCCCGGAATATGCTGCACTGATATGCATACAAATGAAATCCCAGGGCTGCGTGGGTGGAGAGAATAAATGCTTAGAAGCAGCAGCTCTCAGATCTCTGGGGATCTGCAGGAAAGGATCAGTGGTGTTTCCTGGTTGCGTGGCCCAAAAGCAAGCCAGATCTTTCCATACTCCCCAGGGCTGGGGGAGCCCCAGTTACCTAATGCATGGCCTCTAGGTACACTGGCTTAAAAGTCTGCTTCCTCTTAGTAGTAGCAGAGGGACTGGTCTTCCTGCCACAATCCACCCAACTCAGAATCCCCTGGAGACAGTGTAGCAACTAATGCTGCATCATCCTCAAAGCTGAAAGCTGATAATCTTTCAGGCCTAAACAAATAGAATCTAACTTCTCCTTTGAAGAAGATGCAATATGTCACTGTAGGGATGGAGATAAGACAAGGGAGCTGCTAAGATGCCTTCCAGGTCCTAGCTTGCAGGATAGGCCAAGTTATGAAGCAAAGATTATAGGAATTCTCCTTTGTTTTAAGAGGGTATGATAAGAGAATCCTGAAAGCTCGCCAGCGCTCCTCGCTATTCTTCTACTCTATTGTATACCAAACAGAACCTAAGTGGGGTTACTGTGAGTTTCTTTCTATTGTTTTCCCTTTTCCCAGGACCATCATTTTGACTCCCTTCACATATCCTGCGTTCATTCCTTCAGCAAGGCTATCTCCACATTCCTTTACACGCTTTTGGGGGGAGCCTTACTTCTGTCCACCCCAACCAGAAGGAAAGGGCCAAGCTGATGGAAAATGCAACTCCTCTTTTTTGCTTTTCTTCACCACCTTGGAGAAAGCAGGAGGGGGAGGAGGGTATCTCTTCCTTCTCCCAATATTAGAAGCCAGAGTTATCTGTTATCAGTCGGGATAAGTGCAGACATTCAAGAGTGAAAAAAGCTAGAGTGGTGCACAGTCATGCCATGCCACGGGATGGGATGGTGACTGATTAAGAAGGCTTTAAACCAGAGGTTTAAACCCTTTATGACTTGAACATTCCAGAGCATGGCTGGCTTAGGAATTCTGGGGGTTGAAGTCCACAAGTCATAAAAGGGCCATCGTTCCCCACCCCTGCTTTAAACAGAAACTAATTGATACGTGGTGGATGGGAGACCACCAAGAAATCCCAGGGAGTGTGGATTAGATTGGAAAAGGAAAAGAAATCATGAAGGATGCCAGGAGAATTGCACGGATGTGTCTAGGAAGCCCAGAGGTCCAAGCTCAATTTGGAGACAATTTGTCTTTACGAACCCCAAAGGCAGGTCCTATCAGTTGCAGGAAACCAGACAAACTGCTCCCCACCAGCCATTTCCCCGACTGATGGAACCCAAATAACTTTGCCATCCCCACTAATGACTCTAAAAGAATCAATTACAGCAGTCCTCCACTTATGATTGCTCACTTAGTGACTGTTCAAAATTACAACACATCCCCCACCTTCCACCCCCCACCCCATGGTCACACAACCATGTGTTGGGCACTCAATCACCAGTCTGCATTGAAAGCTATTTGCAGATCCTACTGTGATCTTTTAAGCTGGTTTTGTTGAAAACTCTCATTGACGTCTGCTTTTCAGCAAAACCACACGCAGAGAGAGCCATTGGTTTTACTTAATGTCTGTGGCGTTCAAATTTATGTTCATTAAATTTGCTCAACAACCACCGCAAAAAAAAGTAGGTGGGTCACATGAGTGATCCCTTTTATGAATGTCAGAGCTTTTGACCATGATGGGCAGGCTCCGTATCTGAGATGTATGTGCAGATATGAATAGGAGCACATAAATTATACATGTGGCTTCCGTGACAGCAACTAGCACGGCCCTTGAGAGCAGGCAGATTGTCCGGCTGTGCTTGGGTGTAATATCAACCCCAGACAAGAGTCAGTTCGAAGGAGCTTGAATACACCAAGAAGGGAGAGCTATTTCCATCAATATTTTCCAACAAGCTTCAGGTTGTGTGGGCCCAGGGGCAATGCATCAGCCTGGGATATTGGGGGGGGGAGGGTTATCTCCTTAATTACCCCCCCCCTGAAGCTTCCATTTCCTCAGTCATTTCCGCTGCCTTAAAATCCACCCGTGACCTTTCCACTTTTGAAAACACCCAGGGCTCTTGCGGGGCTGTCCTGGGACAGACGGAACATTGTTTGGCAAGCTGGATGACAAACAAGGGATCCTTTGAGCGATGTGAGAACAGCGGGATCGCAAGGCGGGCGAGAGGCTTGGCCTTTTGTTCCAGCTCCCAAAGAGGCACCAGGAGCCAATGACAAAATCCAGAAACCACATGGGGGTGGCACTAAGGCTTCCTAGGGTACTTCTTCCCACCTCTATCCTTCCTCCCTTGGGTGTGTTTTGGCTTGGGGATGCCAACCGAGAGCCACTGTGTCTGGGTGGCACTGAAGCGAGAGAGAGAGAGAGAGAGAGAGAGAGAGAGAGAGAGAGAGAGAGAGAGAGAGAGAGAGAGAGAGAGAGAGAGAAAGAGAGAGAGAGAGAGAGAAAGGGGGGAGAGAGGGGGAAGGAGGGAGGGAGGCAGGGGGAGAAAGAGAGAAATCCAGAGACCCAACAGGGGCCCAGAGAGAGAGAGGTGTCCCCCCCCCCATGTAAGGCCTGCTCCTCCTAACTTAAGAGACAGACAGCAGGAGCGATGGTAGCTTGGCAGCCCTGCAGAACTGGGAGTAAAAGAGCATTTCATCTCATGGTTTTGTGAAGGCCAGCCCTGGGATGAGTCACCCTGCATTTTCTGAAGCGATTGCAGCTGTAGCCGGGTGAGCAAGAGCAGAAGGGGCTCTGGAGGGCACCCCTGGCCACCAGCCAAGCCAAGAGGCGCCTTTGCGGAGATGTCAGGGAGAGGTCAACAGGGTGACACGCTCCAGGAAGCAAACTCTTATTTCCTAAGGCTCAGAGCTGAGAAAAGAGACAAGGGGAAGGCAGAAAAGTGTGGGGGGAGGGGCTAGAAAGAGGGAAGAATTTACCAGTGCCTCTTTCGCTCACTCAGTGGGATGAACAAAATGAGGAAGGAACAAAGCACTCAGTTTGGTCTTTGAAAGAACTCAAAGGTCATGTTGCATTTCTGCTAAAAACTGTCGGGTTGGAGATGGTTGGCTCTTGAGTGGGAGATCACCAGGAGACCCTAAACCAGTGATGGCGAACCTTTTAGAGACCCAGTGCCCAAATTGCAACCCAACCCCCCCTTATTTATCACCGGGTGCCGGGTGGACGTGGCCGTGGTGGTCATGGCAGAATGGCAGACTGGGTGGGCGGGGCCGTGGCGGCGGGGGCCAGTTCCTCACCATCTCCAGGGCACGGCACGTGTGCCCACAGAGAGGGCTCTGAGTGCCGCCTCTGGCACGCATGCCATAGGTTCGCCACCACTGCCCTAAACTGTAAGGTGGACTGGGGAAGGAAGGAAGGAAGGAAAGAAGGGAGGGAGGGAGGGAGGGAGCAAGCAAGCGAGCAAGCAAGCAAGCATTTCTCAACTTTAGCAACTTTAAAATGTTGGCTGGGAGTTGCCCACACATCTTAAAGTTGCCAAGGTTAAGAAACCAATAGCTGATACTTCTGTACTGTGGTCCAGAGAACTCCATGGACACATCCACGTAGGTCATCTAATGTTTCCCTGGTTGCCAATTTGTTTCCAGTGAAATACCAAGTACTGTTTATCATCCTTCCAGCTGTCTATGACTTACAAAGGATTACAGAGAACTTTTCTCTCCACATGAGCATCCCTGCCCCAACTTCTTGAGTTCATTTGTGGTGATTCACCTATATTTGCTCCCGGTTTAACTTGTGGGGATTGAAGGCCAACTCTTTCTCCAGCCCTGCCCGTTCATTCTTTCCAGAGCTTCCCTGCTGAGAGGCTTCTTATCATTGTTGCTCTGAAATCTGTAACAGCCCTGCCTCTAATTTTGGCTCTTATGCAGCAACGGTTAAAATATGTCAATAGTTGGCCATATGTGAAGTGTAACAAATAAAATGAAATAGTTGGTTTTTCATCTCAGATTTCTCTTTTTCACTGCCTCCATCTTGCACTCCCTCCTGCAGCATGAAGGGATTAATGTTAGACCATACCAGATTCCTCTTTCTGGGGGGAAGCCACTCCAGACGATCTCCTGCAAGGCATGAAAGTGGGAGGTGTGCTCAGTCCCTCTTTCGGAGGGTACCAGCTAGCAGGTCACCTTGTTGTTATTTGCGAAGTTGTGTCCGACCCATTGCAACCCCATGGACAATGTTCCTCCAGGCCTTCCTGTCCTCTACCCTCTTCTGGAGTCCATTTAAGCTCATGCCTCCTGCTTCAGGGACTCCATCCATCCAATTCTCTGTCATGCCCTTCTTCTATTGCCCTCCATCTTTCCCAGCATCAGGTTCTTCTCCAGTGAGTCCTTCCTTCTCATTAGGTGGCCAAAGTACTTGAGTTTCAACTTCAGGATCTGACCTTCTAAAGAGCAGTCAGGGTTGATCTCCTCTAAGACTGACAGGTTTGATCGCCTTGCAATCCATCCTCTCTTTGCCCAAATAGTGAGCAACAGCTGGTCTAAAAATACAGTCAATCCTGAAATCATCCAGGGGATTTGAAAAGTCATGTGAAACCAGGAGAGGACCCTCCATATGGACAAGCTGATGGAGTCCTTTCCTTTGATCAGTGAAGAGATTCCTGGGCCTCCTTGTGCAGTTAGTCGGCCTCAGGCTGCTGGACTAAATGGTCCAGGGGTCTGATCCTGCAGGGCGAGGCTTGTGTCCTTATGATCTCCCCAGAACAGGCCAGGAGAGAAGCGCTTGCAGCAGCCAGTAAAGACAGTCCTCGACTTACAACCACGACTGAGCCCAAACTTTATGTTGCTAAGAGAGAAATTTGTTAAGTGAGTTTTGCCCCATTTTACAGCTTTTCTTGACACATTTGTTAGGTGAATCCCTGCAGTTCAGTTAGGAGCACGGTTGTTAAGTCAGTCTTGGCTTCCCCCCTGACTCTGCTTGTCAGGAGGTCGCAAAAGGGGATCGCGTGATCCCAGGGGACACTGTAGCCCTCATAAATATGAACCAGTTCTCAAGCATCCCAATGTAAATCACCCAGGATGCTGCGAGTGTCGTAAGTGTGAAAAAGAGTCCCTTTTTTCAGTGCCCTTGAAACTTGGGACGGTCACTAAGCAAGCGGCTGTAAGTCGAGAACTACCTGTATTAGGAAAGGCAAGCAGAGCAGACTAAACAAGCCCCCTTCACACGTGCCCCCAAGACACGTGCTCCCGCCCTTGGAAGAGAAAAGGCTTTCCAAGCTTTTGGCACCGGGAATGCACTGAGGCACCCCACACGGGGCCTCCGGCCTGTCGCCACGAATTAAGACGCTTGATGCCCTCTCTGCCGGGAGAGGAATCCCGCGCGGGCTGGCTCCGGCTTCTGCTCTTTCTGCCCGGCTCCCCGGCCAAGAAAACCCACCCAGCGCCAACCATTGTGCGCGAAAGTCCCCGCTGGCTGCGGATCAGGCAGCCAAGAAGGCATCGGCGGCGGCGTGCTGCCCTCTAGTGGATCACGGCCGCGTCGCTCGGTGCGCCAAGCTGGCTGAAGAATCCTTCGGGCACCTTTTCGCGGATGCCGAGCGGAGCGCAGCGCAGCGCGACCCAAACACGCAGACTCCTGCTCCATCTCGGGCTCTATAGACCCAGGAGGCTCGGTTGTCCGCCTTCGGTCTTAAAAATTAACACACACACACGCACGCACGCACGCACACTCTCACCGCCGCAACTTGATTGCTGCAGTGCTGTGCCACGAGAGACATAAAGCGATGCTCGGGACTAGCGCACCTTTTCGGTGCGGACGGATGACATCTAGCGGTCGCCGCGTTTTTGCAGTTTTATATTGACCAATAAAGGAAAATATTTGCTTACGTGGTCTATTGGTCTGTTTATTGTTATTTAGAACTGAAGAAACTTCTTGGATGAGAAGCGAAACTTTTTTCAAGGAAAAAAAGAAAGTCCAGCTACCTTTTGGAAAAGCACCTTTGGGACAACCATGACTTGGATGATTGAGACTCTCCGTGGAAATTTCTTTTACTTCAGTTTTTCAGACAGGACCATTTTAAGGTGTGTGGGCTTCAAATCTCAGCATTTCCCCAGTCAGGATTCATTCATAGCTATCTTTTTTGAAAAAGCCCCTCAAACTTGGTAATTTTAACAGGAGTGGACTTCAACTCCCAGAATTCCCTAGCCAGAAAAACATCCTGAAGAAACACACTAGCAAACTACTTCTATATGGCTATTAGAACCCATGGACTTGTCTATAAAGCCACTAGTAGACCTACTTGACACAAAAGAGGCTTTACCCAAACCATATTCAACCAGATTACTTTATTTTATTACTAGTGGCTTAGCCAAATTTGTATATTGAAGGCCAAACTTCACAGCTCAAACGATCACCCAGCAAACAAAAGTTTTCTTCCTCATTTTAAGGATTATCCTTTTATTTCTCCAAATGGCTTTTTAGGAAAACATACTTGAGACTAGTTGGCAGAAGCAAACTGGGTTTTATTCTTGTAGCTACCATGGTGCTGAGCTTAAAGTGAGCAACTATTCATGGCGGGTAAAGTGCTGTTCAATCTGCTGTGTTTTTGCTCCAACACATCAGTAATTTTATCACATTAAAACTTGTGAAAAGCATGGAATGGTATTGAAGGACAGAGGGAATAAAATTTTGTGTACTTCGCAACTTTAATTATACATACATTCAACCATTGAATAATCAAGACTGTATCTAACTATGACTCCTAGCATCATCCAGAGCTTTTTTCACCTCCTGAGTTACAATGTTCTCTGTCCCTTATTGATTCAACCAAAGACTATATCAGCCTGAAAATCTCTCTGTGAATGATAGACCTCATTGTCTGCAATGTCCATCCATCCATCCATCCATGTTCCCAGGAAAAGAGGTCAGCAGGGAGTCCAGGACACTAAAGTGCTGAGGAACAGAAATAGGAAGATGAAAAGTACAAGTTCTACTGTCCAACTAAAGAAAAAGACATGGAAGCATCAGATTCCCCATGAAAGCCTGCAGATGGTTTGAAATGGCCCTCACCAGGAAATAGATTATACTGGTATTTGGAATTCATCTCATGCAGTTGGGTAACTTTTTTTTTTTAATTTGAAGGTTGCAAGTGATGGTTGGGTTGGAAAAGGGTAGCTGGGATTTATTCCCACCACTCATACAGAAACATGAGCAAATCCCATTCACGCCACTCACTCCTAGTGGGGTTGATCAGGGTCACAGAGAGGAATGGAACCTTGCAAATGGCTGATCTGTTGTTGCAGGAAGCTGGTTTCAAGTGGGCTTCTTGGGAGATGGGGGAGGGGGGGGAAGATGGGCTGGATGGGGATTTCTTAAGGATCTCAAGAAGAAAAAAGAGAATTTATAGAACCAGTGACTGGGGGTATTTTGAAGACAAGGAGCACTCAGGCAGAAAGCAACCTACCGTGATCTAGCAAATTGCTACTGTATTTCAAGAAAGGACCAGCTGAGATGATGGCTGATGGAGGCTTCCTTCCCACTATCACAGAGTCTGGTGAATGGCAGTTCTAAAACAGGGAAAACAAAATGTCATTATCTTGTTCAAGAGAACTGTCAGCCCAACAGACCAGACTAAGACACCAATGTTATGTAGGTCAGGATTACCATATTTTTATTGTAACTGAACCTTGCACTTTATGGTCATGTAAACCAAGGAGGGGCTTGGCTACGCTCTTTTCTCAAATTGGTTTCCTGGGAGACCTCAAAATTTCTGGTTTGGAAAGACAAAAAAACCCCCAAAACCCAGCAAAACACAAAGTGACTCTATGGCAGATCTCAAACTGACTGTTCTGGAGAAGCAAGACTTTAACAGTTGCAACAAGGAAGAAATTGTTGGACTCAAATACAATCTCTATGGCAATCTTAGAAGGTCTCAATAAACACAATAGATTTTTTTTAACACATTACACGTAATCTGCACAACCAACTTATCCTCCCCTCCCTCAGCCTAATCATCTATGCCTCTGATGAACGCTGATGCTTTTTAATAAAATACGTATTTTAATAAAATATATTACAGGCAGTCATCAATTTATTATCACAGTTGAGATCTGTAATATCAACAAGGCAACATTGTGCTCGATTTTACAACTTTTTGTCATGGTTGTTAAGTGAATCACTGCACCTTGTTAAATGAATCATGCAGTTGTTAAGGGAATCCATCTTCCCCCATTGACTTTGCTTGCCAGAAGCTGGCTGGGAAGGTTTTGCAAATGGTGCATGATGCTGGGACACTGCAGATCATGTAAATACTTGCCAGTTGCCAAGCACAGGAATTCTGATCACCTGATCATGGGGATGTTTCAATGGTCATAAATGGACTGGCTGTAAGTCACTTTTTCTGTGCTGTCATAACTTTGAATGATCACCAAAGAAATGGTCCTATGTCAAGGATTATCTGTATTAGATTCACGAATGAAGGCGAATATACATGTCCCAGCATAATGTTGCAGGTTCCAATCTGGGTCGCTCACCAGAGGTTTAATCTTCTGAGTTTTTGGACTCATGCTGGAGCCCATCTCAGGAAAGTTATCTCTAGTATGCTGTTGTGTGTATGGTATTTATAGTATCTGTTGTAAATGGCTTTTAAGATGTTGATTGAGGTGTGTTGATGGCTGGCTTTTAAGTCATTAGCTGTCTTTTTCTTGTGCTGCCCAGCCCTGGCCCTCTAAGTACTTAATAAATCACTCCTGTTAACTGAGAAGGGGCCCATTTCCCAAGCTTCAATCATTTCCCCGGCTGTTTTTGTACCTGCTCATCCAACAATCTTGGTAGTTGCAAAACTGAATCCGTGTCCTTGTTCATTACAGTGTGAGGCTACCAATGAGTTCGGATCTCCTCATCTGACCACTCACATGTGTTCTTGCAATCTGGTGGTTAACTTCCTCCCCGTCTGTCCTACATAGGCACAGGGGCAATCCATGCAGGGAATCCAGTAGATTACATAGGGAGTATCTCCCAATTCCAAGCATTTTTTACCATGCATAAATACCATACCCAGAACAGCACACACTCTGCTAGAGAGAAGTTCCCTGAAGATGGTCTCCAGCACAAGTCCAAAGCTCTGAAGACAAAATCTCTGGTCCTGGTGATCCTGTATTAGAGTCCTTATTTTTGCTGTTACAGATTTAACAAGACTCTTCTCGTACAATGTCAAAGAGAGATCTGATCTACAGTTTCTCCTCCCTCTCTCACCACTGTGCATTTGGCCACCCAGAAGTTGCAGAGGCGGATACGACAGTGTAGATACACTTCTTCAGAATCTGCGATGAATGTGAAAACATTGAAGGAGAAGCGCCCCAACAGAGATACTCCGTCCTCCTCAACTTGCACTGTGCTGTCTTGAGGATTGGGACACCTGCAGAGGGACAGGTAAGATCAGAGAGAGGAGTAGCAGATGTTAGAAGGGATGATGAGGTCAAAGATCACTGTCAGAATCCAATCATATTTCATCTTTAATTATCAAATATAGAAACTCCCAATTCTGCCTTCTTTGGATTCTGCCATAAGAGGGAGAGAAGGGGGAGAACAAAAGGGCTTTATGGCCCTCACTTCCTTCAGTAGACTTCAAAGAGCTGAATGCTGAATGTGTGTTTATTGTAACCTATTGTAACCTCAAAGCGTTAACACCAGAGAACATTAGCATTAACAAAGAAGAGTATTTGCCTTTCATGTAGTTATCTGAAGTCTCCATCCAGACGGAAGAAAGAAGAAACGGGGTGGAATTGTGATACTTGAAACTATCACTGGGAAGGGGGGTTGATTGGGTGGGACTACTGGGGAACCCCTTAAAACCTTGAATGGGAGAGCTTGGACCCCAAGTCCTGTCTAGCATGCCTGCAACCATTTTCGCTTAATAAAGGATTCCTTTTGGAAGAACTATTCCAAGAGTTCTGTCTTCTTAAGATGCAAAGTGGGGTGGGTCCTTACATTAGACAGGACTTGCAAAATTAATCCACCTGGAAGGTAGACCCTTGCCGGGGGATTTTGCAAAAATTTACCATGTCAGACAACGAAGCAAGAGAGGGAGAAAACTCCCTGGAAAGAGAGCCGCTGACCCAGTTGGAACCTTGCCAGATGTTGGGATCCGAGAGGCCAGATTTCTCAGAAGAAGAAGTGGTGGAGACACAGGACCACAAGCCTCGCTGGTCGATGGGCGTTGGAAAGAAAAGCGAGTGGGGAAAGGAATCAAGAAAAGCGACCCTGAGACGGGGGACCAAGCAACCAGAATGGAAGCAGGAGATGGAGAAATCCCTGCACGCAAGTGAAGAGGGAGGAAGCTGTATGCCGTACTCAGACTGGATCCTAGAGAAAGCTATTGACCTGATGAAGAGAACTCTCAGCTCCCTAGGAGAGGAGATTCCTGAGCCCTACGCCCGCCCCAGTTCCTGGAGCCACAAAGGGAGAGACACCGAGGGGGACGTGGAACCTGCAACCCCAGGGACATTTACTGATCCAGGAGCTCCCACCCCTACCGGACCACAGATGGAAATCTGGACGGAAGACACTACCACCCACAATGGAGGCACCGATCCATTCCAAGACGTCCACCGTTGGAGGTGAAATTCAAAGGGGAGCCAACACGCTTGGGGTTTTTCCTAACCCAAGTCCTCAGCTACATGGAGGAATATGGGCAGGACATCCCCAGCGACAAAGCCCGCATCCGGATCGTGCAATCTGCCCTGGATGGACCAGCTGCAGATTGGGTGGTGAACCTGCATGACTCCAATGCCCCAGAACTCAGTAACTTCAACCGTTTCATGTCCTCGTTGAGAAGACGATTTGAAGACCCCCTGGCTGATCGCAAAGCCCGTGAAAGAATAACAACGATGAGGCAGGGCAAACGCCCAGTGGCTGAGTATACACAAGAATTCCGAGCCATTGCCAGCAAACTGAATTGGCCAGAAGACATCCTCCTTGGCCGTTTCAAAGACGGACTAAACTATGATCTATATGATGCTTGCCTGCCCCGAGGAGACCCACATCGACTTGAGGAATGGTACGTCTTGGCAGAGGAAGCAGAGATCGACATATTGAAGAGGCATCGCCGAGGAAAACAATGGAGCCGCCCCCCGCCTGAGCTGACACATCAACCGGTGAAATCAGCGGATACAGCCAAGAAGCAGATGGGGTGTTTCAAGTGCGGAAGAGAAGGGCATCGAGCTGTAGAATGCCGCTCAAAGGCCCCCCAGCACAACCCAGACAGATCCCCAATCAACAAACCCAGAGGGTATTCAGCTAAGCCAAAAGAAACAGCCATGAAAATGATGGAAATTGCAGAAAACCCCACCTCTGCTCACCAAGGGGAAAGAACTCCAGCCTACACCACAGGGACGGTGGATGCCTCAGATGACAGCTCGGAAGGCGAACCCCTGGTAAGTGGACGCATCACACCCATCTTCAAAACAGTGACTATATTAATCCCCCCCATGCCCGAAGCTGTGAAGGTGAAAGCCTTAATAGACTCTGGCTGCACCCGCTGCCTCATTAGCCCAACACTAGTGGGGAATCTGGGCATCCCATCCAGGAGACTGGAACAACCAATCTCATTTGGCCAGTTAGATGGATCCATAGCAGGGGGGGGGTGCCAGCTACCCTAGCCACTCTGCCAATACACCTCTCCCTGGGCAACCATGAAGAGGACTAACGTTTGTGGTGACCCCAGGTATGGAATGCCCAATGATTCTAGGGATGGAATGGTTGAAAAAATGGAACCCCTGGGTAAATTGGAGGACGACAGAAATCAAATTCCCGAAGGGGGACCCTATGGACTTAAAACCCCAAGAGAGGCTACCAGAATCAAGAATAGAAAAAGCATCCATAGGAGAGGAAAAAAGATTAACAGAAATACCAGAGGAATATAGGGACCTTGCTGAAGTCTTCAGTGAGGAGAGGGCGAATGAGCTTCCCCCCCACCGACCCACAGACTGTACCATTGAATTCAAGCCTGGGGCAAAACTCCCGAAACCCAGATTATACTCCATGAGCCCAAAGGAGAAGGAGGAAATGGAAAGATTTATAAAAAAAAACCTGGAGAGAGGTTTCATTGAACCAGCTAAGCCTAAAGTGGCTGCCCCGGTCCTTTTTAGAGAGAAGAAGGATGGCTCTTTACGTTTATGCGTGGATTATAGGGCCCTGAATACAATCAGTGAAAGCAACCTATACCCGCTGCCCCTCATGAAAGACATGCTGTCACACCTATCGAAAGGGAAAATTTTTTCTAAACTAGACCTAAGGGAAGCTTACTATCGCGTGAGAATCAAGGAAGGGGACGAATGGAAGACTGCATTTAACTGCCCCATGGGGTGCTATCAATTCAAAGTCTTGCCATTTGGATTACAAGGGGGCCCTGCAGTCTTTATGCAATTAATCAATGACGTTCTAAGGGAGCACCTGTTTAAGGGGGTCCTTGTTTACTTGGACGACATTCTTATCTTTACCGAAACAAAAGAAGAACACGTCAAACTTGTCAGAGCGGTTTTAAAGAAGCTGCGAGCCGCTCACCTATATGCCAAACTCTCAAAATGCGAATTCCACCAGGAAAGGATAGACTACCTAGGCTATCGCATATCCCCACAGGGCATTGAAATGGACCCAGAGAAGGTCAGAGCAGTATTAGAATGGGCACCACCCCGCACAAGAAAGCAACTACAAAGTTTCCTGGGCTTTGCAAATTTTTACAGCCAATTCATCCCCTCATTTGCACAGATAGCCTTGCCCCTCACCAACTTACTAAAAACGAAGGGAACATCCTCAGTAAAACCTAGCCAGCCACTAACAGGGACAATGGAGTGCCAAGCAGCGGTTGAGAGACTAAAGAGACTTTTTTCTGCCGAACCAGTACTAAGGCACCCAGACAGCGGACAAGCCCTTCATAATACAGGCAGATTGCAGATGATGTGGCATTGGGGGGCTGTGCTATTACAAGAAAAAATGAATGCTGATGCAGTATTGCGCAACCCTGGTGATATATAATACATTCCAAGAAACTCACGGAACAGAACAGCGCTGGCCCGTATGGGAAAACGAGGCATACGGGATACATTGAGCATTACTCACGTGGCGACAGTTCCTGGAAGGCAACAAAATCCCTTCCAGGTGTGGACTGATCACAAAAAATTTGGAAGCCCTAAAAACGCCCAGGAAACTCAATCCCAAACAAGCCCGCTGGTCCCAGCATTTTCACCAGTTCCAATTTAAGCTCAAACATTTACCAGGAGAAAGAACTTCCTGGCAGATGCACTATCTCGCATGCCTCAATATAACAGCGCACGAACCACAGACTCTAAACCAATAATGGCAGTCACAACTGGCAGCACCAGTAACCACAAGAACCCAAGCCCAATTAAAACCA